>NC_080042.1:22034799-22067636 GCF_012489685.1 Lotus japonicus | reverse complement strand
ACTGTGTGAGGATTGTGACTGAATATTTATTGATTCATACCAATGAGAAGCCTGTGGTTGTTGTCCAATATGCCAAGATAAGAAATGCAGACGTAAGTTTAACTGGTTTGTTGATTGTTTGAACACCAGTTTCTTTCATGGCTTTGTATTTAATTTATGCTTATTTTGAGATATAGATGGTTGGTCAATTGGTGCATAAATTTTTTACTCGCTGTAGGTGCAAATTTGCTTCAGACATTGATACCTGCTGCTAAAATTAGCTTAAATGCTGATATTGACGAAGTTATATCGTTTAAGAACAGGTATGCAAACAAGTTTTTGATTTGATTAATCAAATGTAAATAATTTTATTTTATTTTATTTGAAAATACTGATTAATGTATTCAACCATATTTTTATAGGATTCTTGCAAGTGGTATAGATGTTGGTGGACCTGTGGGTGATCTATCTTTTCTGAATTCTTCGTATCCAAAGATTGATGAAATTAGAGTGATATATCCAATTCAGGTATTTTGCTGGTGGAAAATGGATTGTTAAATCTAGATTTGGGTATAGTCTTGTCATTTGAAGTTTGTTTGTTTGATGCACTAATTGATTGAGGTGTTTGGATGTTTAGGACTTGAAGGATTTGGATTATGTGTGTTCTTTCTATGAACCAATAGGACATAATGGACTCTGTCTTAATGTCGATGAAAACTATTGCAATGTTTATGAAGTGTGTGATTTCGGCAGGTCCATAGTGTTTAATTTCTATGACATATGGGAAGCATATGAAGCTTCTTCTTTTTGTGAAAAAAGGTATGCTGATTGATTAGTATGAAATCTAAAGTGCAGTTGGTGTTTTTAATTATCTGTATGTTAGTTTAAGTTTTTATATTCTTTGGTGAATGCAGGCAAATATTTCTTGTGGGGGTTTAGCTTTTGAATTTGATAAAACCGAAGATGTTGTTCAACATTTTGTAAGTACAGAAGGTGGAAGTGAGGCCTCTAATTCTATTATTGGAAAATCTTTGTTACCATGCAAAAGGTTGTCTGTTGAGGGATCTTCTAAGGATGATGATGAAGGTTGTGAGAACAATTGTGCTGATGTGAAGGCAAGGAAGATTTAGGTGATATCAAATTACTTGGAGTGTTAGGTTGGAGTAATATTCAGTACTATAGATTTGTATTTTTTTGGGGTTGATGTTGGAAGTATCTAATGTAAGCTATTTAGTATTTAAATTTCTTAGAAAGATGGAGTATGGTGTTTATTGTATATTGTAGTTGTCTAATTTATTTTGTTATCAAAGTTGTATGCCGTAATTTTCCTTCTATGTGGACTGGAAGTTTTTAGTTTTCTACATTTTAAGAATTATAAGACTATTGTATCTGGATTTGTAGATGTCATCTGATAAAGATAATAAAGGGAGATAATATGTTGAGTCATGGACCATTATATTTTATTTAACCTTTGTAATTTTTATTTATATCTTTGTTTTATAAGTAGTTCATATTTTGATTTGTTCGATAAAGCAAATAAGGTTAAAATATATTTTATGGTTTTTTATTTTGTTTGAGATTTGATTAAAAACGATCGAATGCGTATAATATTTTAATTAGATTTGATATATTTATTTATTTAATTTATATGTGTTTTTTTCAGTTATATCGTGTGTAATTAATATATCATCTGGCCAGGGTTGTTAGTTAGGCAATTTTTTTTTAAAATATGGTTGTTGCAATCTAAGTATCCAGGATATTGAAATTATTTTTAATAATTATTTATTTGTTAATATAAAAATATTTAATAAAAATAATACTAATAGTTTAGTTTAGTTATTTGAATAACTATTATTAGAATAGCATTAAAAGATTAGTGATTAACTTTTTTTTATAATTTGGAAACAATTAAGTGAAATTTAAATATTTTATATTAATTAAAAAATTGGTAGTATAAGTTATAATAGCATTATTTATTTTTTTATCAACAATGAAACGATTTAACTTTTAAAATTATAATATGTTAGAACTTGTATATTGTAAAATTTTATTTACTAGAATTTAAATTTATTTTCCTTGGTTATAATTATTTGTTATTATAATTCTTGAAGTTATTTTCAATATGATATTTATAGATCAAACAATATATTTAAAGAATATTTAAAATAAAACATGTGATATAGTGAACATCAAATACCTTTTTTGAGATTTTTTTATTTTTACTATATTTGATAAATTATTTTGTAGTGAAGTTTATGTTTATTATTTATTAGTTAGTAATTAATGGTATTTACATAAAAAGATATTTTCCAATTTTAAGACAACTTTTTTTAATTGATATATAAATAAATTGTGATCTTGTTTTATTTTCTTTTATTTTATATAATAGTGATTGGGCTTTTTGTGTGGAAAAACTTTGAAAAGGATTTGACATTGACTTCTGTTATATACACGTGTGGTTTGCATTCGGAATGTCAATAAGGGAAGATTTTGTTAGGTTTAGAAGGATCTGGCATATGTGGTGTTCCCCTGTTTCGTATTTTGGGTAAGTTTCAGGTTGTAAAGGTGCTGCTGATTTTTGGGTAAATTGACAGGTTAGGGGCAAGGTGTCTGCCTTTTGAAGTGTTGTTTTCATGAAGTGGGCGTGAAAAGGGATATGGTGAATTCGAAAAGTCTTTTTGCCGCTTTGTCCATTATCTACTTGTTGAAGGTGATTTATATGTCATCTATCACACTCTCCAGTACGTGTCAGGTATTTGGTCTTGCTTGGTCTATTTCCTATTGTTGCTTTGTTGTCTTGTTCTTTTATTTAGTCACAAGGGAGAGTTTGTTCTCTTGACCTATGTTCATTTATGAATGTTTCTGTTTTCTAAAATTATATAATTTCGTTATGTTGAAACAGCTGTTTTCTGTTATAGAATTATGGGAATGGTTGTGGGAATTTTGTTGTCCAAATAATAAAAGAGGGTGAGTAGGAATAAAGTAAATTAAGTTATATAAGTTGTGTATGGTTTGCGCATTGAAATTATAATTTCAGAGTCTTCACTCTTCAGAGTCTGGATTATCAGAGTCTTCTACACCATCAGAGCTTCTGAGTCTTCAGAGTCTTTTGGTTGCCAGATCTTTTGGATCTCCAGAACTTCTGGTGACTGAGTCCATATCAGAGTTTGTAAGACTTCAGATCTTCTGAAGCTTTTCCACTGTTCAGAGTGAACATGGAGAATGCGAAAGCGTTGCTTGGGTCACTCTTTATGCACAGTGCTTGTGATTTGTGTGAGACAGAATCAAGGTCAGAGCCTGTAAATATCACACTCAGAAAAACACGTTAGAGTACCATAATTGTTCATATCAAAAGGTTAACTTGTAATCATCAAAACATAGAGTTGTACTACTAGATCAAAACTTGATCTTACAATCTTCCCCTTTTTGATGATGACAAAACTAAGATTTTTGATGAACAATTCTTAAACAATAAACTGAATTCACTCAGAGTTTAGGGATATAGAATAAGACTTATCCTGATGTGAATAGTTTATCTTGTTCATTCTGAATTCAAGCCACCACTTGATTCTGAGCTTAGCTCCCTCTGAATCTAGATTCTGAGCTAAATAATATAAGAGTTCAGAGTGAAAAACTTATGATATAGATGAAATAGAATAATCAGAGCACATAAGTATTCAGAGTCAACGGACAAGGTATCAGAGTTTTGGGTCGGAGTCAAACTAATATCACTTCAGAAGAAGTGAAATGTATTCCTTGTATTTGCCCAGTGACACATCTATGGTCATAAAGGTGGAACTCTTAAATTCTCCAAAAGAAAAATAAATCACACTAACACATCAAAAACTGGGTTGTACTCCCCCTTTTTGTCATAAGCAAAAAGCTTGGGGTGTGAAACACTTAGCTTGAAGTACAAGGTACTCCCCCTTAGAGAATTTCTAAGTTTGAAGAAAAAATAAAATGATACAAGAATCAGAGTTAGGCGAAATAAATAGAAGAGTTAATGCAAAAGAAGAACGTTTACCACCGGCCAAGGAAGTAATGAAAGGGGTCAGTTACCAAGAACTTAACCTCGAGAAACTGTAGAAGCATTAACTTTCAGAGAGAAAGTGAAGCCGATATAAAGCGATGGAGAAAGAGGGTAAGCTTCACAACTGGAACAATTAAAAAAAATGGCATCATACATGGAAGCACTTGAAGAGCTCAGAAGGAAGGCCTGTGAGGAGGACTTGTTCCTGAACATAAGGCATCCAGAGGGTACAACGACCATATCAGAGCTAACGAGGACACTGCTTGAGGAGGACCTTCGTCCAGAGCTGAAGAACGACTTGAAGGAATTTCTTGCCTTCGTGGAAGAAGTTCAAGAACTCAGCCAGCTTGAGCTGAGGCTACTGGAAGAAAGGAAGACCATAGAGGAGAAGCTCAAGACAACAGAAGAGGTTCTGGAGAGGGAAGATCTGAACGTCAATCTCAACAACATCCAGTATTCACTGGATCGTCTGGAGATGGAGAGGTCAGAGCAGCGTCAAGAGTGCAGAAGAATGAGGAAGGATCCTCCATTCTAGACTTTAGGAAAAATAAAATGTATGATGTAAATAAAATGATTATGAATAAAAAAAATTTTGCAAACACAAGTTGACAAATATATATATATATATGCAAAGAGAAATATATGCAAAGAGAAACAGTAACCAACAAAGCAGAATAGCTAAAGTAACTTAAAGAAGATAATAAAAGGAAGTTAAAATAAAGTAAGTTAAGAGGGAAAACGGAGAGATCCTAAAACTAGGGTTTATCAGTGCGACGCAGAAGTTCCATCATCATTTGCTTCATGTCCTGTAGCATAGATTCATGAGTATCAAGACGTTGTTCCATGAGGTTGAGTCTGGAGGAGCTTGACGGTGTGGAGCTGGAAGGAACATTCTGAGCTGCTTGATGAGCTGTAGTGGAAGCAGAAGCAGCAGAAGTAAAAACCACTGGTGCAAGTTTATGTTTATTATTTATTAGTTAGTAATTAATGGTATTTACATAAAAAGATATTTTCCAATTTTAAGACAACTTTTTTTAATTGATATACAAATAAATTGTGATCTTGTTTTATTTTCTTTTATTTTATATAATAGTGATTGGGCTTTTTGTGTGGAAAAACTTTGAAAAGGATTTGACATTGGCTTCTGTTATATACACGTGTGGTTTGCATTCGGAATGTCAATGAGGGAAGATTTTGTTAGGTTTAGAAGGATCTGGCATATGTGGTGTTCCTCTGTTTCCTATTTTGGGTAAGTTTCAGGTTGTAAAGGTGCTGCTGATTTTTTGGTAAATTGACAGGTTAGGGGCAAGGTGTCTGCCTTTTGAAGTGTTGTTTTCATGAAGTGGGCGTGAAAATGTATATGGTGAATTCGAAAAGTCTTTTTGCCGCTTTGTCCATTATCTACTTGTTGAAGGTGATTTATATGTCATCTATCAGACTATTCAGTACGTGTCAGGTGATTGGTACTTGCATGTTTCCAATTTTTTTCAGTTACTATTGTAGATTTTTATTATGTCTAACCCATTGGTAAACTAAGGGATATCTTTTATAATTAATTATTATATTATACATGAGCTGTGTGTCTGAAGTAAATAACAAATTAGTTTCTCTTAGTTGTTCTTTTTGGAAAGAGTCCTAAAGGGTGTCTCTTATATGAGTTAAAATAATGGTAATCAGTTGTGATGTATAGTTAGGTTTAGTTAGATGGATTAAAATATCATTTTATTAAGCTTGGGTGCAATAGGCTGCTTTTACTGACAGGTACTCAAGTTTTAGATAAAACTTCGTAATAAGCAGTAAAAGTTAGGGATAAACTTTATCATTTATAATTGTTTAATAAAAAAATTTGAATTACAAAATTGTAAGAGCCCGCCTATATTGCCTATATAAGATAGTAATGTGTTGTGGTCCAAGCTAAACGTGTTAGTAGTATTCAGTCTTTGCTTAAGATAAAGTTTCAAAACTTGGAGTAATTTGTGATGGCTAACTCTTTCTCTCTGGGTATTGTTAATGCCTTGTGTCCACCCTCTCAAATTTGGAGTGTGATAGTAAGGGTAGTCAGGCTTTGGACTGTGTACACATGTAATGGAAATGGAGTACCAAAATCAGTGGAGATAATTCTTATGGATCAATATGTATGTAGTATGATCTGAGAATTGTTTTATTTCAGAAGTCATTCAAAGTTTAATTTGGTTATTATTGGATAGTTATTAAGTGTGATTTATGATTGTTTGTTGTGAATAATAAATGCTATATGGTTTCATTTGAAGGGAGGCAAGATTCAATGCTCTCTAAGGAGAGAAATGTATGTTAAATGGGGACAAACATTCATGGAAGGGAATGTATATAAGATAACTTTTGGTCGGTTGGTTCCTAATTTGGGACCTTTTCGTGCAACTGAACATCCCTTCAAGATTCTTCTTAATCATGATTCTATTGTTGTCCCATGTGAGAACACTTTGATTCCGATGTGGGGTCTTTCTCTAAAGAATTCAGAACAAGTAAATATGGCTTGTGGACGGTCAGATTGTTTAGTTGGTAAGAATATTAAAATGTGTGATAAGTTTTATGCTTCATAGTGGTATGTAGAATCACTTATGGATTTTATAGGTTTCCTTAAGCTATTGCAGTTATGAAAACTTGCATAAATTTGTGGTTGATTTCAGTAGCTGTGTAGGGTTATTAACTTGTTATATTAACTAATGTATGGTATGCATAGATGTTAGTTTATAATTTATTTGTTATTGTGCAGATTTTATTGGGTTGCTCACATGTATTGTTGAAGAAAGGAATTGTGTTAAAAAAGGGAAGATGTCTAAGATGATTGTAACACCCCGATTTCGGTGGCGTCACTTTAGTAACCGAAAAGAAAGTTTAAGCGGAAAAACGTGAATATTTTTTTTCTCGATAATACAAAATTAAAACTGAAAGAAATAGAGCTTGACAACAGAAGATAACAGGACTAATATACAATAATAATTACAGCCCCCGCTGTAAGTAGTAAACCACGTCACGAGTAACCCTCCAGTGACGCCCGAAGGCAAAAGGTACAATCCAAAAGGAAAGGTTAAGTGTCCGCAACACAAACCCTCAAAACGAGAATAAGTCAGCCCAGATGGCCTAAAACAAGACCCCCTAGTCCAACCAACTCTCTGTGATTTCCGTAAAGAGAACCACAAGAAAAGCTAAAGGTCGGGGACCTACCCTGCCCAAAACGAAAGACTGAACATCAGAGCCAAGACGCTACTCCTACACTAATCCCAACTATGCATCCCCAAGATCGTCGTCTGAATCTAAATCCAAGACGACTATGTCGATGACTGCATCGGTCTCCATAGCTGGTCGAGCGGGTTCTGCACCCGATATCAAGTCTATAGCAGCCGCGACAGTGGGTGAACTAGTGCCTGAAGAAGTCCCTCCCACAGGCACCTCCTCCGAGGGGTACTCGTCGTCCGAAGGCGACGGTGGTGGTGGCACTCCCAGTCCAGGTCCGCAGTGTACACCCGGTGGCAAGTTGAAGCTGATAGTGTAGTGCCTCCAGACTCCGTGCGTCAGGCTTGGCATCCGGTCAATGCGATCCTCCATTATTCGCCCTGAATAGATAGCTCGGTGGCCGGCGGGGTCGACCACCCATGAGCTTGGGGTGTCTTGGTCCAACATCTCAAACCTGGTCCCCCCCGAAGGGACGACCGTCTCGTACCAGTCCGCCATACTCAACTGAGAATGGCGTAGTCCGCCCAAACACACACAGAAGACGCGAGGGTCAACTCCAAAGAATTATATAAATAATAAAACCAGATATATAGGGTAATAATTATTTAGCCTCTCAGGCTTATACGTTTAGGGATAACATCCTAGGGTTGCATATATCACAATGAATATAAAGATCATAATAACAATTAGCATGCCTCAAGTAGGATAAACAGGTACCAATCACACTCAGCAACTAAGTCAGCATGTATGTTGCATGAAATGCAATGCTGGGTAACAAAATGCATTCCGGAAGAAGGATGGACACCATCGAGTCAGCCCTAACACCGGCCAAAGTGGGACCATTCCGCTCGGGCGCCTCTTACACCACACAAAAGTAGTCAGATCAGCAGTAAACCCGTAGGTCTGCCATTCCGTCTGCTACTGAGGACCACCGTAGTGTCCTAAATATGGAAATCCGGGTCTTATGACCATTTTGGAATCCACCGAGGTCCGGTATCCGCCGTGTATTAACCTCAAAATGAGTGCATGAATGCAAGTGATTAGCCAAACAACGTCTCCGACCTCACTCGACACGTCGTCACGTGTTCTAGCTAACTTATTGTCTCTAAAAAGCCTACCCTAAGGCAAACGTCAATTCTGCGACAAAATGAATTAATCAAAAGAAGAAGAATGTACTTTGGAACTCATGGTTCCCGGCTAAACTTTAGATAGCCAATCAATAAACTGCTCATCGAGCGAAAAGGTACTGAAGTACTTGGAAACTTATGAGTTTCTCCTAATCTTGGATTTGCCGACACTTCTCATTTTCAAAACACTTATGTTCAAGCCCTAAACTTTCGTCTGAGTCTTTTATCATTATATTAAGGGTTTTGAGGTTGTTTAATACATTATGGAGGTTCATTATGAAATTGTTTAAGTTTCGTCTCTAATCCTATTAGTTCCAAAGATCCCATAATTCCAATGATTCCCTGGTGATGGTCTCAAAACAAAAGGTCCATCATCACCCAAGTCATGGCCCGAGAAGTTCCCAGGTAAGCTGGCCGGGCACAATGCCTCATTAAAAGCCCTTCTTGCCTTAGACAGAACAACCCAAGTTCTTACGTGAATTCAAATGGGGTTTTTCCAATAACATTTCAAGCTCATTTTCCTTGAGAAGGTCTTGATCCAAAAAAAAAAAACAATAACAGGGTACGAACCTCGGTCCGTCCCATCAAACTTTCCCAAAATCTCAAAATAAAATCGGCATGACATGCCCGTTATCCTCACTCTGAAGCATAGCAGATATAAGTGGAGTAACATAAATAAATCAGCTCAATCAATAAACATAAACAGCATATTCCAACACATCCTAGATTAACCATTTAGCACATAACATGTGAATAATTTAGCACACAATATCATGGCATCAAGTACTCAACAAGATCGGCCGAAGCCTAAAAAATCATTTCAGGCAATTAGCAATTAAGTGCATAACACATAAATCAAGTCGAATTCGTCGACACCTAAAGCATTAGCTAGTAATTCAGAGAGTAGCCCTCACCGGTGGGTCTTCCAGCTTCCTCCTCAAAGTGTCCTTCACGCTCTTCTCCTGGTTCTCCAGGAACCTTCTCAAAAGAACCTTAAGCAAAATTCACAGAAATCAACACCAAGAGTCAGAAACTCAGCAATCAAAGAGTCCTAGGGTTACACGGTACACTACAAACTTCGTGGTACGACAATCTAACGCGTTAAGACAAGTTTTCGAAAAATCGGATTCTTCCCCCCCCCCCCCCTTGATATAGCTCTCGGCCACTTCCTTTAATTGGGAGGGTCGATTTTTCTTCGATCAAACTTGGTTCCTAGGTTAACATAAGCCGTAACTAAGACGGTTCTAAGCTCGGAAAAATTTTCGGATCGAAAACTGACATAGGGGTAGTTTGGTCATTATTTTAAACTCAGAATTTCAAAACTGGATTTTTGAAAAACAAATTGGATGGAGACGTCAACAACGACGTTTATGACAACTAATCCTACTAGCACTAAGCCAAGTCGAGAGTTCTAAGCTAAAAGATTGAGACTTTGCCCCAAAATGGGTATTTGAGGTAGAATTGATTCCGGCGGAATTCCGGTGACATTACGAAAAAACTAATCCGACAGAAGTGCTCCTGAGCACGTAGGGAAGATGTTTAGACAAAGAAATCAAGCTATTTGGACAATTTTCCAAAAACCTCAAAACTTTGGACACATAAAGACTTAGGAGAAGTCGACAGAAACGACGATCAGAAGAGAGATATATTTTACCTACCTCAAGGTCTTCGATTAGCAACGATCGGTGAAGCAAACGGGCAAGAATTCGCGAAGATCAATTTCCTCCTCTTCTCCTCTCTTGGCCGCGGTTTTGGGGAAAGAAATGGGTGAGTTTTGCAAAATTTTCATTTTCTAGCTTATAACCTATATATAGTGAAGGAAATGGAGATATTTTGCAAAGTTTGGATAAGGATGCATTGGTGGATGGATAAGGATGGATAGATATTTTTGAGAAGATATTTTGGTAAAGATATTTTGTAAAGATATTTTGTAGAGATTAAATAAGGATGAGTAGATATTTATCAAGGATCGGATAAGGTTGAATAGATATTTATCAGAAATTGGATAAGAACGAATAGATATTAATCAAAGATTGGATAAGAACGAATAGATATTTATCAAAGATTGGATAAGAACGAATAGATATTTATCAAAGATTGGATAAGAATGAATAGATATTTATCAAAGACTGGATAAGAACGAATAGATATTTTAGGGAGATATTTTGAGAAGATATTTTGTAAACCGGTACAGATTAGTTTAGATACCGGAGGATTTAACTCATAGAGTTAAAATAAAAATATAAGAATGATTCCTATTTTTCCGGCTTCATTCTCCGTGAGTTCTAAGATAGGTTTTGGCGACAGAATTCCAAAACTCAACAGAGGTTTCCTTGTATTTTAGGTGACTAACGCAAAGTCGGTGTAAAACTATTTTACCCGATAAGTTACTTTTTGCAGTGGATGTCGGATGAGAAAACTTCCTTCTGAAGAAAGATTACAAATAACGAGAGAAATAGGCGAACGCGGGTGGAATCTTCATTTGAAGCTCCGAATAGAAAAAGTCTTCATCGTCCGTCGATCTTAGGTTTCTCGAACTATCAGGGATTCCGTTTCGGCAAACATCCGAGAATTGGAATTTGACGTTCGTACGTTCCAGGGTTTCGCATCGAAATACTTGTTTATAGACGAATAAGAGAAATTCTAACATTTCTCTGAAGATTTTTGGAATTAGTTTCCATCGCGTCCTAAAGTATAAATTAACTATTCACTAATACCTTTGACCTAGGATTAGGCATAGGTTAATCGTGCAATAACTCCTATCGGTTTTTCGATAAATTCCTGGACTTTTCCTGAACCTTTTTCCTTTACAAATTTATCTTAATCAAATAAACTCTTTTATTTTATTCACTTATCCAAAGCTTTAAAACTTGGGCCTTACAATGATGATCATAGAGCTTGCTGATGACAAGTAATTTTCATATCCTGTTTAGTTAAGAACTAAACTATTATTTAGTGCATGTGTTTGTTGGTCTACTCTGTATTTACAATTTCATTCTTGTTTGTGTTAATTTTATATTTAGGGGGAGAGTTCAATGTGTTTTGTTTGAAGAGCATGCCAAATTTGTCACGGACTATCTGTCTATACATTCTACTGAAGAAGCAATCTTGGTTTTCCAGTTAGCCAAAATAAAAAAATTCAGAGGTATAAAGCTTGTATAAAACTTGATATATTGTTTGACTATAAATGGTGATGTGTTTTGTTTGTATTTTTTTAATAAGTAGGTAATTTCTTGATTTATGTAACATGTATTTTTAGGAAAAAGTGTGCTTCAAGGTGTAGTGGGTGCAACGAGGCTAAGTTTTAACGCTCAAATCCCGGAGGTTTTATCATTCTGGAATGAGTATGTTTTTGTTCAAAATTGAAACCTCTTTGTAGAGTAAGGTTTTTTTTTTGAGTTAGGTGGATATAATCTACTTGTGCTTTTATTTCTTCTTTTTCAGGATTATGGTGACTGATACTCAGTTTGCTGATGAAGCTGGGTTTAATATGATTGAAAATTCTGTTGTTTCAGTGTATGATGATTTTATTAAGAATCATCCAAGAAAAACTGTGAAATCATTGAATGAAACGATTGAGGTTTTTGTAATTTCTTTCATTAAGAGATGTTTTATTTCTTTAGTACCTTGTGTTTGTGGAAAGAATGAATTAAGATGTATAAATGCAGGATGGAGATTTTGTTGTTCGAGCGAAGATAGTTACACTTTTGGAAGATGATAGCTGGTGGTACCTAGCTTGCAAGTGCTCTCGTGCAGTTATGAATGAGAATGGGCATTATTACTGTTCTGGCTGCTTTAGACTTGTTAATTATGTTGCTCCTAGGTATATGTTATAAATCTTGACATTTAAAATCTGCAAGGGATATTTATTTTTCAGGAGTTTGAAGTTGTACTTAGTTGTTGTGTTGTTTTTATAAAAACCTAAATGACTTGTGTTCTTGATGTTGTTAGGATTAAGCTACAAGTCTCTGATGGGGTAGATTCTGCTGATTTTGTGATGCCCGATTCAATTGCTGAAAATCTGCTAAAGAAAACATGTAGTCAGATGCTAAATGAAGTTGAGGTATATATATATATATATATATGTGTGTGTGTGTGTGTGTGTGTGTGTGGGAATTTATGATTTTGATTTGATTATTTTCGATTTTGTTGTCTAATTTAGCCTTAGTTGATGAGTTTAAATATCTCTAAATATGTATTCATCAATTGTTAAATTGTTTAGGATCCGAACTGCACTCGTGCTACCACTGTTATGCAGGAAGGGTTGGTTGGAAGGGATTTGCTATTTAAGGTTGAGAAGAATTTGGTTAATGTGTACAACTTTGAGGATCCATATACTGTGAAACGTGTTTGTGATGATTTTGATCTTATGGAAGTGTTTATGGCAAATTCATCTGTTGAGACTCCCATTATGGTTTGTTTATGTTATTTTGGTGCTTAATTTTGTTCTACTGGGTTAGTATTGGAAACAACAATTTGGTAAAATAGTTAATTGTTTATTTGATATCTTGTAGGCAAAGTTCCCCAGTTCATTTTCTGAGTTGAAACTTGATGATTATGAGATAGATATGGAGTTATTGGGAAGCCCTCCTGATTTAGTGGTCCCTGTGATTGTGAAGCCAGCTATTGAAAGGAGCAGTACAGAATATGGTGGTTGCTCAAAATCATTCAAGAGAAAGCTAGAGGATGAATTTGTTGTGGAGGAAGAATTTCAGAATGTGAAGTTTAAGGAGTGCAAGTATGGAACAGATTAGTACTTGTGTGAAAGTGGGGGTGTTTATTCCTTGGTTTTGAAAACAAGTTAATAACTATGGGTAGTTTTTTTGTAGACCATAGTTGCACTATTTGATATCAAGGAAACTAAGAAGTTGGTAGGTTAATAAGTTGGAATATTAGGTAGTGTTTGTAGGTTAATGTTTATTTTGGCTTACTCTAAGCAATTTGTAGTCTTGTTTTGTTAACTACTTGATGACTAAAATTGTTTATGTAATGAATGTATGTATCCATGTTTATATATAAGTTGATGATCTTGTATAGTTCTTTGAATATCGAGTTATTATTTTGTCATATACATGTTATATAGTTTTGCTGTATTGTGTTTGGGTTTTTATTGACTTTGGAGTTTATGTTATTTAAGTACTTTTTATGTGAAAGTTTTTTTTGGGATAGAATTTGTATCATTAAGAGTAAAATGATTTCAGGGTTTCAACTTCTTTTGTTATATGTAAGTATTCAGTGTTCATGATCTGATACTATTTAGGTTCTGGAACTGGCTTAAAGAGAAAAGTCAAGCTTCAAGTGTTTTATTTGTGACTGACAAACTATCCTCCTTTGTTCCAATCTTGTTTGTTATATATTTTTCTCTTGAGCAGAGGCTAACTTGTACTGTGGCTTGTGTTTCTACTGTTTTTGCTGCTGCATTGTGGAAAAGGTTACTCCTCGAGTGCACTTGGGCTTCTTTTAATGGCAATGAGACTTTGACCAAAAGAAAAAAAACAGAAACAGTTGGACGGTGCCTTGCATGCACGGGTATTGGGGGATAGTTATGAGTAAAATCATAATTCAAAATGTTTGTGATAACCATGGGAAAATGAAGTATTGACCAGTATCACTGAGTTTCATGTATATTCACTGCCACAATGAAAACAGCTTTACATGGGGTGCACATGAAAACTGATTGAGTTCAACAGCATAATGATAAGATTTTTATTCTATTACTGATTAGTATTAAAATATTATATCCACCAACTATTTTAAAAAACAAATCATTATTGTATTTATTAATCTTTTTAATTCCTTCTCAATTTCAGAATCAATCAGTAAAAAAACTTGATATATCATGTATATTTTTTGACCGTAATTTAGTATAAGTAAAATAATTTATTTCTTTGTTGACCAGATTTTTATTTGCTTAAATTTTGTTTTGAAACTAAAGCTGAATGCATGTTTTATCTATTTTTTTTTATTTGGTCTTGCTTGGTCTATTTCCTATTGTTGCTTTGTTGTCTTGATCTTTTATTTAGTCACAAGGGAGAGTTTGTTCTCTTGACCTATGTTCATTTATGAATGTTTCTGTTTTCTAAAATTATATAATTTCGTTATGTTGAAACAGCTGTTTTCTGTTATAGAATTATGGGAATGGTTGTGGGAATTTTGTTGTCCAAATAATAAAAGAGGGTGAGTAGGAATAAAGTAAATTAAGTTATATAAGTTGTGTATGGTTTGCGCATTGAAATTATAATTTCAGTCTTCACTCTTCAGAGTCTGGTTTGTCAGAGTCTTCTACACCATCAGAGCTTCTGAGTCTTCAGAGTCTTTTGGTTGCCAGATCTTCTGGATCTCCAGAACTTCTGGTTACTGAGTCCATATCAGAGTTTGTAAGACTTCAGATCTTTTGAAGCTTTTCCACTGTTCAGAGTGAACATGGAGAATGCGAAAGCGTTGCTTGGGTCACTCTTTATGCACAGTGCTTGTGATTTGTGTGAGACAGAATCAAGGTCAGAGCCTGTAAATAGCACACTCAGAAAAACACGTTAGAGTACCATAATTGTTCATATCAAAAGGTTAACTTGTAATCATCAAAACATAGAGTTGTACTACTAGATCAAAACTTGATCTTACAATCTCCCCCTTTTTGATGATGACAAAACTAAGATTTTTGATGAACAATTCTTAAACAATAAACTGAATTCACTCAGAGTTTAGGGATATAGAATAAGACTTATCCTGATGTGAATAGTTTATCTTGTTCATTCTGAATTCAAGCCACCACTTGATTCTGAGCTTAGCTCCCTCTGAATCTAGATTCTGAGCTAAATAATATAAGAGTTCAGAGTGAAAAACTTATGACATAGATGAAATAGAATAATCAGAGCACATAAGTATTCAGAGTCAACGGACAAGGTATCAGAGTTTTGGGTCGGAGTCAAACTAATATCACTTCAGAAGAAGTGAAATGTATTCCTTGTATTTGCCTAGTGACACATCTATGGTCATAAAAGTGGAACTCTTAAATTCTCCAAAAGAAAAATAAATCACACTAACACATCTTACACATCAAAAACTGGGTTGTACTCCCCCTTTTTGTCATAAGCAAAAAGCTTGGGGTGTGAAAAACTTAGCTTGAAGTACAAGGTACTCCCCCTTAGAGAATTTCTAAGTTTGAAGAAAAAATAAAATGATGCAAGAATCAGAGTTAGGCGAAATAAATAGAAGAGTTAATGCAAAAGAAGAACGTTTACCACCGGCCAAGGAAGTAATGAAAGGTGTCAGTTACCAAGAACTTAACCTCGAGAAACTGTAGAAGCATTAACTTTCAGAGAGAAAGTGAAGCCTATATAAAGCGATGGAGAAAGAGGGTAAGCTTCACAACTGGAACAATTAAAAAAAATGGCATCATACATGGAAGCACTTGAAGAGCTTAGAAGGAAGGCCTGTGAGGAGGACTTGTTCCTGAACATAAGGCATCCAGAGGGTACAACGACCATATCAGAGCTAACGAGGACACTGCTTAAGGAGGACCTTCGTCCAGAGCTGAAGAACGACTTGAAGGAATTTCTTGCCTTCGTGGAAGAAGTTCAAGAACTCAGCCAGCTTGAGCTGAGGCTACTGGAAGAAAGGAAGACCATAGAGGAGAAGCTCAAGACAACAGAAGAGGTTATGGAGAGGGAAGATCTGAACGTCAGTCTCAACAAGATCCAGTATTCACTGGATCGTCTGGAGAGGGAGAGGTCAGAGCAGCGTCAAGAGTGCAGAAGAATGAGGAAGGATCCTCCATTCTAGACTTTAGGGAAAATAAAATGTATGATGTAACGCAATGTATTTTAATCAAATTTGGGTTACCATAAAGTATTAGTGGGAAAATTATTTTGTTCTTACTTTAATAGTATAGTATATGTAAATACCTGATTTATGAAGTATGTATAATTTTGTTATTTGAATTTGGTAGTACGCTATTTATGATAGAGGTTATATGTATTCAGTACATAACATAGGGTACTTGACTAAGAGAAGTTCACATAGCATTGTAAAAAGTTAACATTTATTAGTAAATTTTTGTCATTCGTGGAAAAGTTTTTTTAGCTTATCTTTGTTCTAGAAGCTATATCGATGACAAAATATAAGGATGAAGAGTTGTTTTATCATGTAAAAAGTGTAACGCATTAAAATTTTAAAAAATTGTGTACTAGAGAAGTATTGACTTTTGTAATGAATTGGTTACTTTTTTGGGAAGAATCATTTTCATGAAAAAGTGACTCTAAGTATATTGGATTTAGTTTGCTATAGAGGTAATACCTTTAACACCCGTGGAGGCAAAAAAAACACATTTTCAGTATAAATATAGTACAAGTAGGTTGTAAAATTTCATTTGTGAAGAGCATGTAAGTTAGGTGATCATTGTGTTTTGTTTATTGCCCTTATTTTCTAAGCTCTTACCTTAGATTTGTTGTCCAAAAGAATAGGTAAGACTTGAAGTATAACCAGTGAGGAACAATTGGTTTTTTTTTCTGGCATATTCATTTAATTAGTATCATGTTTGTTAAATTTTTAGGTAATTAGTGTGGGCAGATTTGTGGTGCTTTGTCATGGCTGGTGTTCCTAGAAAATATAAAAGAGTAATGTCGTCCAGTAGCAAATCAACAGGTAAATATGTGTTCCTTCTATATCAATTGTGTGAAAGAATTATGATTAAAAGTGTTTGATATGAATATATGAAGAAGAGCTGAGCTTATTAATCCTTTGTGTTTTTTTTGGTAAGGTATTGGACAGGGATCGGTGCCCTCATTATCTGAAGAAAGAACAAGGGGTAACAAAAAGAAATGTTTTCCGAGAGGCCAAAGATATATGCGCCAAGAGAAATTCAGTTGAGTTAATTAACTTAGCATGTTAATTAGTAGTGATTATCTTGTTGTGATAAGCTGCCGGGGTATATAATTTAAATAATTTTATGGCCAATTTTTGGTGTCTAGGACAGTTCATTTCCATTTTCCAACCATGATTTTGATTTTTAATTTAAAGTATTGTTTGGTAGACATTTGTGAATGGAATGTCACATTTGAGTTTAGTTCTGTGATTGTTATGTTTTTATGATGGAGCAGAAGAAAAGAAAATTAAATGCTCTTGGAATATCACATTTTTGTTCTTTAGAAAATGGTGGAACATAATGAAACACACTCTTAAAAATTTAAATGGTCCATATTGCTCCTAATTTATATTTGAAATATTTATCTCCAAATGGTTTTAAATTGCATCTTTTGTAAAAAAAACTTATTGACAAACTTAAATAAAAAATTATTTTATTCAAAAAATTCACTTAAAATAAAATCAATTATTTTTTTAAGTAAATATTTTTATGCATATCGCTTAACTTTTTGATTAATAGAGTAGAATTGCTTTTTTTTTTAATGGAGGTTTTGAATAATGTTTATTATATTTTTTGTTCTATTCTTTCTATTTATGAAATAATAATAAATTGCAACTATTTGTAGATGAAGTTCAAACATTTAGTGGTTGTTCATCAAGTGATGAAAGTGAAGATAGTGAAGATGGTGAACGAGATGATATGCCTTGCAGTAAAAATTTAGATGAGTTTGAGGGTAAATTATTGTTTTATGATATAAATTTGTAATTAAAGGTTGATTGTGAAAAATTTTCCATGTAAGTGTTATTGAATTTAAATGCAGAATATTTTGATATTGGAGACATGAAGTATGAGTGTCAGTATTGTGGGGCTTTGCATTGGTATGCTGAAGGAGTTAGAAAGAAAAAGAATAATATTCCCACAATTTTTTCTCTGTGTTGTCTAAACGGAAAAGTGTTAGTTCCTTTCTTCAGGAAGCCACCGACTTTATTATGGGATTTGATAATGGGAAATGATGTTCGTAGTCGAGAATTCTTAGCAAATATAAGAAGTTATAATAGTGCTTTTGCTTTTACTTCATTTGGTGGAAAAATTGAAAGTGGTCTAAATGACGGAGGCGGTCCACCACAATTTGTTATTAGTAGGCAAAATTATCATCGTATTGGTAGCTTGCTTCCAAATGTGGGAGAGACTCCTAAATTTGCCCAACTTTATGTTTATGATACTCAGAATGAGATCCAAAATCGAAGTTCACACTTTAGGTACGTAAATGCTATTTTTTCTTATGAATGTTGTATATTATGTTTTAATGTTATTAATATTTTTGTTTTATTGTTTAGGAATTCGGATGGAAGTTGTAAGCTAAACAAATCCTTAATTGAAGATCTTTTGGCAATGGTTGATGAGTGTAATGTCTTGGTGAAATCATTTCGAAAGGTACGTGATTTCATTTCTATCAACCCATTGTTAAGGATTTCTCTAAGATTGTTTAGGGCTAGACCCAAAGACCCAAGAGTGTACAATTTACCTTCTGTGGATGAGGTAGCTGGTTTAATTGTTGGTGATTTTGATTCTACTGATTGTGGTCGAGACATAGTTGTTAGTTCAATGGATGGTACTCTTAGAAGAATTCATGAGACACACACTTCATTTTTACCGTTGCAATATCCTTTGCTTTTTCCTAATGGAGAAGATGGATATAAAGAAGATATTTTGTTTCGCCAAGATGGAGATGGTCGTGTTTTTAAAAAGAGAGTACGAGTATCTTTGAGAGAATTTATTTCTTTTAGAATTCATGAAAGAATGAGAGAGGATTCAGTTATATTGCGTAGTAGAAGATTATTCCAACAATTTCTTGTGGATTGTTATTCGATGATTGAGGCTCAAAGATTATCATATCAAGGGTAATCAAAAGACAATACGTCGGGACTTCTTATCTGGATTGGAGGAGGCTATGGAGAAAGGTGATGTCGATTCAGCATCAGTTGGAACAAGGATAGTTCTACCTTCATCATTTACTGGTGGAAGAAGATATATGTTTAACAATTGTCAAGATGCAATGGCAATCTGTAAACATGTTGGATAACCAGATCTTTTTATAACTGTTACTTGCAACCCAAAGTGGCTTGAAATTCAAAGGTGTGTTTCTGAAAAAGGCTTGAATGCCTATGATCGCCCTGATATCTCGTGTCGGGTTTTTCATATTAAAGTGAAGCAGTTAATGCGTGATTTGAGGAAAGGTCAATATTTTGGGAAAGTCTCAGCTGGTTAGTAATATTTCAATTGAATATAATATATATATATATATATATATGTAGATATTGAAAAATATTATATGGGTGATTAATTTATTTATAGGAATGTATACCATTGAGTTTCAAAAGAGGGGACTTCCACATGCCCATATACTTATTTGGTTAGCGCCTGGTTCAAAGCTAACAACACCTGAGAAAATTGATTCAGTTATATGTGCAGAGTTACCTGATCCAGTTGCTAGCCCGAAACTATTTGAAGTTGTTTCTATGTTCATGGTCCATGGTCCATGTGGTAGTAGTAGGAAAAATTCTCTGTGCATGGTAAATGGTCGGTGTTCCAAATTTTTTCCTAAGAAATATGTGGATAAGACCTCATTTGACATTGATGGTTATCCGACATATCGAAGGAGGAACACTGGTGTTTTTGTTGAAAGACGTGATGTTCAATTAGATAATGGGTATGTTGTTCCTTATAATGCAAAATTGTTGATGAAGTACCAAGCCCACATTAACATTGAATATTGTAACAAATCGAATTGCATCAAATACTTATTTAAGTATATCAACAAAGGAGTTGATCGGGTTACAGTTTCAATGAAAAATGAATGTAATGAAGGACAAAATGTGCCGGAGGTTGATGAGATCCAACAATATTATGATTGTCGTTATTTGTCTGCTTGTGAAGCTGCTTGGAGATCATTTTCATTTCGTATTCATGATCATTGGCCTCCCGTTCAGCGATTACCTTTTCATATGCCCAACAAACAAGTTGTATTATATGGTAATGAAGAACCAATTGATAGGGTCGTTCAAAGAGGTCAGATCTCTGAAACAATG
This sequence comes from Lotus japonicus, assembly GCF_012489685.1. NCBI lineage: Eukaryota > Viridiplantae > Streptophyta > Magnoliopsida > Fabales > Fabaceae > Lotus > Lotus japonicus. The sequence goes on along the minus strand of NC_080042.1, from coordinate 22,047,335 downwards.
TTTACTGGGTGGATGGTTGCTAATATGATATATGAACATGGTAGGCATTTGACATATGCTGAGTATCCGCAGTTATTTGTTTGGCATCCTAAAGATAAAGAGTGGCGACCACGCAAAAGAGGGTTTACCATTGGAAGAATGAATTTTATACCTTTGGGGTGTGGGGAGGTATATTATTTGCGTTTATTGTTAAATCTACAATGTGGATGCACAAGTTATGCCGATTTGAGAACTGTTGATGGTGTTGTTCGAGTGAGCTTTCAGGAAGCATGTTCTGCCTTGGGATTATTAGAGGATGATAAAGAATTTATTGATGGATTAATTGATTGTGCTGAATTGTCAGGTGGTATGTCTGTTAGAAAGTTGTTTATGGTGTTGCTATTATCTAATTCAATTGTCACACCAGGAAAAGTTTTTTAGGAAACTTGGAGGTTGTTAGCCGATGGAATTCTTTATAAGCGAAGGAAATTACTTTGCAGTCCAGGTATTTTTTATTTATTTATGTATTTGTTTATATACATGTATATATTTATGTTTTGTACATGTCATTTCTTTGTGGGTGTTAAAGTAATTGTTATTTTGACTTTATATAAATTGTTTTATTTTATCTAGCTTTGCGTTTGGATGATCAGACTTTGAAGACGCTTTGTTTGGTTGAGCTTGAAAAAATGTTAGTTAATAATGGGAAAACACTAAAGGATTTTCCTGGCATTCCGTATCCTATTTCAGATGAAGTCCCTCAGTTTGAGAATGTCATGTTGTTTAATGAGTTAAGATTTGACATTGATGATATGTCAGCTAAACATAATGACCATTTGATGAAGTTGAATAATGGTCAAAGGAAAGTGTATGATGAGGTTATTGATGCAGTTAATAAATCAGATGGAGGATTTTATTTTGTCTATGGTTCAGGTGGTACAGGAAAAACTTTTCTTTGGAAAACTCTAAGTTATAGATTAAGATCTGAGCGGAAGATTGTGTTGAATGTTGCATCCAGTGGTATAGCATCTCTTTTGTTACCTGGTGGGAGGACTGCACATTCGTTATTTAGTATCCCACTTGTGTTAAATGAGGATTCATGTTGTAATATTAGGCTGGGTAGTAACAAGGCAGAGTTGCTTAAACATACAAGTTTAATTATATGGGATGAGGCACCTATGGTTAATAGGTGGGCATTTGAGGCTGTTGATAGAACCTTGCGTGATATAATGGAAGTTGGGGATGTTTATGGTGGGGGAAAGCCCTTTGGTGGAAAAGTTGTGGTTTTAGGGGGAGATTTTAGACAAACTCTTCCTATTATCCCGAAAGCAAGTAGGGAAGAAATTGTAATGGCTACTATTAACTCATCAAGACTATGGAAATTTTGCAAAGTCTTAAAACTTACTGAGAATATGCTGTAAGATCAAGTTTTGATCTAGTAAGTACAACTCTATGTTTTGATGATTACAAGTTAACCTTTTGATATGAACAATTGTGGTACTCTAACGTGTTTTTCCTGAGTGTGCTATTTACAGGCTCTGACCTCAACTCAATCTCACACAAATCAGAAGCACTGTGTATAAAGGGTAACCCAAGCAACGCTTTCGCATTCACCATGTTCAGTATGAACAGTGGAAAAGCTTCAGAAGTTCTGAAGCTATACAAACTCTGATGTGGACTCAGTCGCTAGAAGCTCTGAAGATCCAGAAGTCCTGATAACCAAGAAACACTGAAGGTTCAGATGTTCTGATGGTGTAGAAGACTCTGAAAGATCCAGAAGCTGAATAGTGGAAACTCTGAAGTCCAGAAGCAAGAAACTCTGAAGGCCATGTTCTTCCCTCTGAGTTCAGAATCAAAAGATACAATGGTCAGAGGATCTGTGCTTTCCCTCTGACTCTGATCAACCGGCTTCACAAGTTCCAATATGAAGTATTCCCCTGATCAGAAGTCTCCTAGGTTAAAAGGTCAAGTCGCTATCCAAGTACAAAAGCAAGTGTACCTTCCTGACGACTTACCTAACGTTCTCAGCCACAGCAGAAGCTGGATTTTCCAGAACTGCCCTCCAACGGTAGCATTTCCCATGCAACGCTCAACCCTAATCCTTGGAGTATATATAGAGGCTGAAGAATGAAAGAAGCGGCTAGAAAAAGAAATACACACGCGCAAGACATATTCAAATTATTCTAAGCTTTCTTTCATCTGAAATTCATTGAGTTTACAATTAGCTTTTTAGAAGCAAATCTCTTGTAAACAATTCTTTGATAAACAGTTTGTTTAGTTCCTTTAGGAGATCAAGGTTGATCGGATCCTAGAGAAGACTAAGAGAGTGAATCTTAGTGTGAGCTAAGTTGTGAGACCCAAGATTTTAAGCTTAGAATAAATTAGTGAAATTCCTTATTAACGAATAAGTTCGATGTATCGTGAAGGGAAACCTGAACAAGAGTTTATTGGATGAAATAAATTTATGAAGGAGAAGGTTCAGGAAAAGTTCAAGGATTGTATCAAAACCGATAAAAGTATAGCACGACTAACATTCGCCTAATCTTAGGTCAAAGACACTAGTAAATAGCTAATTTACACTTTAGGACGCGATGGAAACTAATTCCAAAAATCTTCAGAGAAATGTTAGAATTTCTCTTATTCGTCAGTAAACAAGTATTTCGATGCGAAACCCTGGAATGTACGAACGTCAAATTCCAATTCTCGGAAGTTTGCCGAAACGGAATCCCTGATAGTTCAAAAACCCTAAAATCGACGGACGATGAAGACTTTTTCTATTCGGAGCTTCAAATAAAGATTTCATCCGCGCATGCCCACTCTAATCGACGTTCCGAATCTTTCTTCAGAAGGAAGTTTCTGCATCCGAGGTCAAAAGCATAAAGTGCATAAAGTGCATTTTTAAGCCGGTAAACATTAAAAACAAGCCTCGAAAACCAAAAAATCATACTGATATTTCTTTGGAGAATTAGAAGATTCAGCGGGAAGAATATCGTGTCTAAAATACGTTGGAATCAGTAGGAAAAATCGGAATCGCGAAATTCTCATTTTTCTGCATTTCCCATTTCCTATATATAGTATGAAAAATGAAAAAAAAAAACAAAAAAATTCACAAACACACACACACGGCCGAGGGGTGCAAGGAGGAAAAAGGAAGAAGTTGATTTTCGTCGTTTCTTGCCCGATTGCTTCACCGTTCGTTGCTAATCGAAGACATCGAGGTATAGTTACTATCCCTCACTTCTGATCGTCAGATCTGTCGACTTTTTCTATGTTTTTCTGAGCTCAAAGTTTGGAGCTTTTTGTAAAACTGTCCAAATAAGCTGATTTTGGTGTCTAAACTTAATGCCCACGTGCTCTAGAGCATGAATATCCAGTTGTTTTCGACTGAATCCTGCCGAATCGTCGCAGAGGTCAAGTTTTCTGAAAATACCCATTTTCTGACAGAGGTTCCGCTTTTTGGATCAAAAACTCTCGACTGAGCTTAGCTTCAGTAGGATTAGTTGTTATAAATGTCGTTAGGATCGAGCTCATCAAATTTGTTTTTCGAAATTCTGATTTTGAGTTTCCGAGCTAAAAATAATGACCAAAATACCCCTGCGACAATTTTCGACCCGATAATTTTTCTGAGAGTTTCCCTGGCCTAGATATCGCCTAAGAATACCTAGGGATTGATTTAGATCGAAGAAAAAGTTCGAAAACCCTATTTTCTATAGTGGCCGAAACCTATTTGCTTGGGTACCGTGTCCAAAAATAATTTTTGAGTCTCTATGACCTAAGCCATTGCGTAGCTCTTTCCATTGTGGAAATTTTGGCGCCGGTTTCGTGTCATTCCGAGTTCTGTAGCTCAAGTTATGCACGTTTTAGCGAATAAAGTGTTTTTGTACAAAACCTGAATCGAGTCAAAACTCATCCATTCGGGGGAAGCCCTTCCATTCGTGCCTAAATGTTGTACTCTGAAGTTTCTTGAGCTTAGTCGAACATTAGTTAGGATTGTTTCGACTGTATCGACTTGTGATTGATTCATTATTGCCTTGTTTGCTCAAAGGTTCAATTGTGGAAACTTTGGGATTGACTGAACAAGCTTGTGAGGGAGACCTACACCGCGAGACTGGAACAACTCGAGGTTAGGGCAACTTACTTACTAGCTATTTTTGTGTGTAGGCGTCGATAAATTCGACTTGAATGTATTGTGATCGTGAGTGGCAACTCACCGTTATTAGTTAATGACCTAGAGTCGACTTGTTCGACTTATTTGTTAAATTCTGCACAAATATTGCATGAACTGTTCTGAAAAATGTTTTCTGGAGGCTTCGGCCGAGTGAACTTATATGAGACGTGTGTCTCCGTTTTCTGAGAGGCTTCGGCCGTTTACTGGTTTCTGTCTTATCGCTTTCTAGTGGACATGACAAGGTTATGTTTTGCAGCACTGCATTAATGTTTCATCGCTCAATAGAGCTTGATGTATTTGTGTTTAAGATTAAATTCTGCTGACTGTATTCGTGCATTTAATGCGACTTTCGGAGTGTGGATTACACTTATCTTCGTCATGGCAATGACGGGTTTGTTTTGGGAATGTTTGATAGGTCGAACCAAGGTTCGAGCCTTTATTGTTTTAGGAATCGAGACCTTCCCGGGGAATTACTTGGGTTTATTGGGATCTTTTTACTTATAGAGTTTTGAAACAAACGAAATCAGAACTTGATTTGTAAATGAAATTCATAATACACTAATCAAAGATAGAACACTTTTAAATAATGATGATAACCTCTTGGAAAAGACTTAGGATGTGAAAATGGTTTGGAAAACGGGAAGGGTCGACAATCTAAGTGTGTGGAAAACTTTGAGTGCGATAGCACCTTTTGTTCCTTTAGTGGTTTATCTAGCCATCCAAAGGATGAGCCTGGGATGATTGGAAAGTCCCCAAGTGCGAGTGCACCATCTTTGCTCATTGAGCAGCCTTTCGGCCATCGAGCTGATGAGCCTGAGTAAATTGAAAAGTCACTAAGTGCGAGCAGCATTCTCCTTGTTCGTTGAACAGTCCATTTGACCATCGAGCTGGTGAGTCAAAGTAACTTGAAAAGTCACTGAATGCCAGATGCATTCTTTTGCTCGTTGAGCAGTTTGTTTGGCCATCGTGACGGTGAGCCCAAGTGACTAGTAAAGTTACCAAATGCGATTAGCACTTCTTTGTTTACCTTAGAGTATTGTAGAGACAATGTACTCTAGCTAGACACGCGTGCCTTGGTGAGGACGATTCGTTGTTTGGCTAACCATATTGCATTCATGCATACATTTCTTGGAAAGTGTGCTGCTTTCCGAAGGACGATATCAGATCGGACTTCAACGGAGCTAGATGCCCCAAATGGAGCTAGCTGCTTCACAAGAGCGTGCTGCTTCACAGGAGCGTGCTGCTTCATAAAAGCGAGGTGCTTTAGCGAAGCGAGGTGCTTGGCTTGTCCCATCCATCGAGATGGTGACATTTTATCCGGATCATCTTTTGAGCATGACATTGCACTGGCACGCCATGCACCTAACCATACTTGTGAATGTTATTGTGATTTGTTGTTGATAAACATCGTTATATATATCTTGATGATTTTATGTTGATAAACATGCTATGTATCAACCTTAGGGTAGGCAATACATGACTTATACGTATATATACAACATATATATATACCCCCTTTATCACATGTTGTTTGTATTATCTATTTTATTCCGTGAGTTGACCCTAGCGCCTTGGCTTTGTGTGTATGTTTTTGTTTGGGCGGTCGGCCTGCTGCCAGGCGTCCGTCAGCCGGTTCATGATGATTCGTTGTGCGGGAAAGACCCGGAGCGTAATGACTATTACTGAAGCTTTCGACGAGGACCCGGACTTCAGGCCTGATCGAGGAAGGGTCGATGAAAGTAGTGTGGGTTATGGGTGGTTAGAGTCTTTGAGATGGTTGTTAGAGTCATAGCTCTGATTGTCATTCCTTATTTTGGGGCAGGGCAGGTCCCCGACTATTAGCTTTTCATGTGATTCCCTTCCATGAGGATCACAGGGAGTTTGTCGGACGTAGGAAGTCTTTTGAGGCCGTTTTGGGCCGACTTACTTTCGTTGGAGGACTGTACTCAGAATACTTAACCTTTGTTTTAGTTTGTACATATTTGCCCACGGGCACTACCTTTCCGTCACTGGAGGTCACTCGTGACGATGTTTAGTTGCAGCGAGGGCTGTGCTTGTATTGTATATTAATCGCTGTTAATCGCGATTGGGTTGAGTCTTTATTTCGACAAGTCTTTTTATTTAAACAAAACAAAAAAAAATACCTGATTTTTCCGCTTTATTTTATTTTGAGTTACTAAAGTGACGCCACCGAAATCGGGGTGTTACATTGTGGTATCAGAGCTTGTCGAGTCTTTCGGGAGTCTTTGGGGAATAGGTCTTCTGTGCTAGGTTGTGTGACTCTGCAAAGAGTGAAAATTGATTGTCTGCCAAGCGATCTTCGCTTTAATTGATTGAAGTTGCTACCTAATCATATTGTATAGCTATGCATAATACTATCTTATGATTGGTACTGACTGTTTGCTAAATGAATACAGAACATGGTGAACGCGAACCAACTTGCTGAGATGGTGGCCACTTTGGTCCAAGCAATGACTGTACAAACGAATGACAATGCACATAGGCGTGCTGCTGAGGATGCACGTGAGCTACACCGGCTTCAGAGGGAAGCAGCCCTGGACCAGAACAGGGGACTGAATGATTTTAGAAGGCAGGATCCACCCAAGTTCACGGGTGGGACTGACCCGGACAATGCGGATCTATGGATCCAAGAGATAGAGAAGATTTTCGAAGTACTGCAGACGGCGGAGGGGGCCAAGGTGGGCCTGGCAACTTATCTGCTGCTGGGCGATGCTGAGTACTGGTGGAGGGGTACCAGAGGAATGATGGAAGCAAATAATGTGGAAGTGAACTGGGCTTCATTTCGTGCTGCTTTTCTGGAGAAGTATTTTCCAGATAGTGCCCGTGACGAGCGTGAGGCACAGTTTCTGACTCTTCGTCAGGGTAGCATGTCCATTCCGGAATATGCTGCTAAGCTGGAATCGTTGGCCAAACACTTCCGATTCTTCCGCAATGGGGTCGATGAACTCTACATGTGCAAACGCTTTGTGAATGGGCTGAGGCCTGACATTGAGGACTCAGTGAAACCGTTGGGAATCATGCGCTTCCAGTCCTTGGTTGAGAAAGCCACCGAAGTGGAGTTAATGAAGAACAAGAGGTTGAATCGTGCTGGAAATGGAGGACCAGTAAGGTCAGGTCCTCAGAACTATAAAGGAAGAGGTAAATTCAAACAGAGGAGGCCGTATCAGCATCCAGAGGGAAGAAGTTTTACCCCAAGATCTTATAAGCCTTTGACTACTGCCACTCCAGGGGTAGGAAGCCAATCAGCACACCCAGAGGTGACATGTTTCAGGTGTGGAAAGAACGGACACTATGCTAATGCATGTCTGAACCAAGGGCCTCGATGTTTCAATTGCAACCAGCCAGGGCATGTGGCCGTCGATTGTAGGGCACACAAGGTGGAGCCAACTATTAATGCTGTGAAAGGAAAGCGCCCTGCTGCTGGAGGAAGAGTTTATATCATGGACTGTGAAGGAATTGAAGGTGCTAATGGGCTAATCAGAGGAGAGCGTAAGAACGATGGTAACCTTCTAACCATCCTTTCTCATTCTAGTACAATACGCTCCAATACTCTCGTAGCACATGCAACGTACCTATTTTACTTATATTGTTTAAGCTTTGACCTTATAGTTATTACGCCTAATAGTACTTTATTTGACCGTTGCTCGTGTTTAAACTATAGAAGTTACATGAGGTTTAGAATAACACGTTAAGCCTAGAAAGTAGTCTAGCACCGATGCGTTTAACAAGAAGCTAGAAGCTGAAGGATGAATCTCAGAGAGATTCCGTATGGATAGTATACGTATGATGTCGAGAGTGTGTAGTTCCGTAGCGGCATCATTGAGGATTTAATATCAGGGTAATTGAAACTACTGGATGTTAGGAACTCATCGACTGTTCCAGTGGGTTTTTCTAAATCTTCACCTTCGATGTATTAGGCCTGATCAACTTAATATTGAGGGGGTGATATTCGGAATCAGAACTGGCAATGGACTTTGATAGATGGATTGGTAAGGTTGATTTGATTGGATCGAGGATTAGTTGAGTTGGGAGGTAAAGTTCGCGTGAAGTATTTGTTTGCTTGCGAAGGAGTTATAGTTTTAAGAAAAGGATATTCATTTAAGAAGTATTGAAGAATTAAAGGACATTTGAGGTCCAAACTTGGTGAAAGTTTAGGTTTAAGTCTATAATTCTTGCCTTAAGTGTTTAGGACTCAAAGTTTGTCAGGTCTTGAAACGAGAGACTAAGTATCGGATTGATTGGAGGACGATCTAGTTACAGAAATAAAGAGTTAGTATTAAGATGAATACTTGAGGTTGTTGTATGTGGACAAATTTCTTAGAGTCTAAGAATGAATGGAGCTTTGTTATGGATTTCGATGTTGCATGCTAGGGTAGCAAGTGAATTTCACTAAGTTAAGTGAGGATCTTAGGGTTAAGATTGACCTTGGGAGGTGAAAATCATGTTCGAATAGGAGATTTAGTGGTGTTAACATTAACGATTGTAGTTAAACTTCAGAATGTTGAGGGATCGGATGATAAAATGACTAGTTAAGTTTCCCGAGGTACAGTTATGATTTGATCTTCTAGGGAATAAGTTCGGATTTGGGGGAAGTGTTAAGGATTTTAGGTAATTGTAAAGTAAGTTGTGAATAAGTGAAGGTTGGTTTTATGGTTCGAGTAAGGGAAGTCTCGAAAAAAAGGAGATGACAATGATGGATTGTAAGATATTGATATGATGATTAGCTTATGAGTTGCTGATGAATGGATGTTAAAAAGGATTGGGTCTAGCGATGCACAAGGTATTAAGACTCAAGTCGAGTTTTAATTTGAATGATGACTAAGTAGAAGATTGATTTCAGGGTGCGAATAAGGATAGTTACGAAGTTAGAGGTAATGATTAATGGACTAGTAGATTCCAAGGGAATTGTTCGTCTATGAGTTATAGAGCGATCGAGTTAAGTTTTGAAACATGAGTGAAGATCACAAGGACAAGTTGAACATTCACTCTGGAATGGCAGAGGTGTACGAGTTTTAAGCAGAATATCGGACGAACGAAAGTAAATGAGCAAGTGGATAAGGCTGTGCGATTGCACAGGATGCCAACCAATATTATTTCCAACATAGAACCGACACGAGTGGTCGAGCCGGACGACATAGAGCTGAAAGATGAACTGTCTTTCGAAAACGCCGCCAATTAGCATTGGTGACACAAGGATAAAACAGTTGAGGGGAATAGAGATTGTGTTGGTGACAATCATTTGGAACAAGGACATATGCGATGCTACATGGGAGCTTAAGGAACAGATCGAAGAACAGTAGCCGGAATTTCTACTGAACCGTAAGTTTCGAGGTCGAAACTTTCTTTTTGGAGGGTAGTAATGTGAGACCCAAGATTTTAAGCTTAGAATAAATTAGTGAAATTCCTTATTAACGAATAAGTTCGATGTATCGTGAAGGGAAACCTGAACAAGAGTTTATTGGATGAAATAAATTTATGAAGGAGAAGGTTCAGGAAAAGTTCAAGGATTGGATCAAAACCGATAAAAGTATAGCACGACTAACATTCGCCTAATCTTAGGTCAAAGACACTAGTAAATAGCTAATTTACACTTTAGGACGCGATGGAAACTAATTCCAAAAATCTTCAGAGAAATGTTAGAATTTCTCTTATTCGTCAGTAAACAAGTATTTCGATGCGAAACCCTGGAATGTACGAACGTCAAATTCCAATTCTCGGAAGTTTGCCGAAACGGAATCCCTGATAGTTCAAAAACCCTAAAATCGACGGACGATGAAGACTTTTTCTATTCGGAGCTTCAAATAAAGATTTCATCCGCGCACGCCCACTCTAATCGACGTTCCGAATCTTTCTTCAGAAGGAAGTTTCTGCATCCGAGGTCAAAAGCATAAAGTGCATAAAGTGCATTTTTAAGCCGGTAAACATTAAAAACAAGCCTCGAAAACCAAAAAATCATACTGATATTTCTTTGGAGAATTAGAAGATTCAGCGGGAAGAATATCGTGTCTAAAATACGTTGGAATCAGTAGGAAAAATCGGAATCGCGAAATTCTCATTTTTCTGCATTTCCCATTTCCTATATATAGTATGAAAAATGAAAAAAAAAAACAAAAAAATTCACAAACACACACACACGGCCGAGGGGTGCAAGGAGGAAAAAGGAAGAAGTTGATTTTCGTCGTTTCTTGCCCGATTGCTTCACCGTTCGTTGCTAATCGAAGACATCGAGGTATAGTTACTATCCCTCACTTCTGATCGTCAGATCTGTCGACTTTTTCTATGTTTTTCTGAGCTCAAAGTTTGGAGCTTTTTGTAAAACTGTCCAAATAAGCTGATTTTGGTGTCTAAACTTAATGCCCACGTGCTCTAGAGCATGAATATCCAGTTGTTTTCGACTGAATCCTGCCGAATCGTCGCAGAGGTCAAGTTTTCTGAAAATACCCATTTTCTGACAGAGGTTCCGCTTTTTGGATCAAAAACTCTCGACTGAGCTTAGCTTCAGTAGGATTAGTTGTTATAAATGTCGTTAGGATCGAGCTCATCAAATTTGTTTTTTGAAATTCTGATTTTGAGTTTCCGAGCTAAAAATAATGACCAAAATACCCCTGCGACAATTTTCGACCCGATAATTTTTCTGAGAGTTTCCCTGGCCTAGATATCGCCTAAGAATACCTAGGGATTGATTTAGATCGAAGAAAAAGTTCGAAAACCCTATTTTCTATAGTGGCCGAAACCTATTTGCTTGGGTACCGTGTCCAAAAATAATTTTTGAGTCTCTATGACCTGAGCCATTGCGTAGCTCTTTCCATTGTGGAAATTTTGGCGCCGGTTTCGTGTCATTCCGAGTTCTGTAGCTCAAGTTATGCACGTTTTAGCGAATAAAGTGTTTTTGTACAAAACCTGAATCGAGTCAAAACTCATCCATTCGGGGAAGCCCTTCCATTCGTGCCTAAATGTTGTACTCTGAAGTTTCTTGAGCTTAGTCGAACATTAGTTAGGATTGTTTCGACTGTATCGACTTGTGATTGATTCATTATTGCCTTGTTTGCTCAAAGGTTCAATTGTGGAAACTTTGGGATTGACTGAACAAGCTTGTGAGGGAGACCTACACCGCGAGACTGGAACAACTCGAGGTTAGGGCAACTTACTTACTAGCTATTTTTGTGTGTAGGCGTCGATAAATTCGACTTGAATGTATTGTGATCGTGAGTGGCAACTCACCGTTATTAGTTAATGACCTAGAGTCGACTTGTTCGACTTATTTGTTAAATTCTGCACAAATATTGCATGAACTGTTCTGAAAAATGTTTTCTGGAGGCTTCGCCGAGTGAACTTATATGAGACGTGTGTCTCCGTTTTCTGAGAGGCTTCGGCCGTTTACTGGTTTCTGTCTTATCGCTTTCTAGTGGACATGACAAGGTTATGTTTTGCAGCACTGCATTAATGTTTCATCGCTCAATAGAGCTTGATGTATTTGTGTTTAAGATTAAATTCTGCTGACTGTATTCGTGCATTTAATGCGACTTTCGGAGTGTGGATTACACTTATCTTCGTCATGGCAATGACGGGTTTGTTTTGGGAATGTTTGATAGGTCGAACCAAGGTTCGAGCCTTTATTGTTTTAGGAATCGAGACCTTCCCGGGGAATTACTTGGGTTTATTGGATCTTTTTACTTATAGAGTTTGAAACAAACGAAATCAGAAACTTGATTTGTAAATGAAATCATAATACACTAATCAAAGATAGAACACTTTTAAATAATGATGATAACCTCTTGGAAAAGACTTAGGATGTGAAAATGGTTTGGGAAAACGGGAAGGGTCGACAATCTAAGTGTTGGGAAAACTTTGAGTGCGATAGCACCTTTTTTCCTTTAGTGGTTTATCTAGCCATCCAAAGGATGAGCCTGGGATGATTGGAAAGTCCCCAAGTGCGAGTGCACCATCTTTGCTCATTGAGCAGCCTTTCGGCCATCGAGCTGATGAGCCTGAGTAAATTGAAAAGTCACTAAGTGCGAGCAGCATTCTCCTTGTTCGTTGAACAGTCCATTTGACCATCGAGCTGGTGAGTCAAAGTAACTTGAAAAGTCACTGAATGCCAGATGCATTCTTTTGCTCGTTGAGCAGTTTGTTTGGCCATCGTGACGGTGAGCCCAAGTGACTAGTAAAGTTACCAAATGCGATTAGCACTTCTTTGTTTACCTTAGAGTATTGTAGAGACAATGTTACTCTAGCTAGACACGCGTGCCTTGGTGAGGACGATTCGTTGTTTGGCTAACCATATTGCATTCATGCATACATTTCTTGGAAAGTGTGCTGCTTTCCGAAGGACGATATCAGATCGGACTTCAACGGAGCTAGATGCCCC